>NC_092116.1:19893584-19939555 GCF_045679555.1 Salvelinus alpinus
ATGGGCATCCAGAGTGAGATCGTAAAGATCGCTCAGACCTACGGCATCAAGCTGTCAGGAGTCAACCCCTACACCAACCTCTCCCCCCAGGACATCACCAACAAGTGGGAGACCGTGAGTACAACACTACCGTAGTATAGTAGTAGTATTGTAGTAGTATAGTAGTAGTAGTGGTATTGTAGTAGTATAATAGTAGCAGTAGTAGTAGTGGTGGTGGTAGTAATAGTAGTAGAAGTAGTAGTAGTAGTAGTAGTAGTAGTAGTGTTATTGTTGTAGTAGTAGCAATAGTAGCAGTAGTAGTAGTAGTAGTAGTAGTATTAATCTGTCAGGAGTGAACCCCTACACTAAGGCTGTGACCATAACACACTGAGAAGCCAAAAGAGAAGGATGTATTTTTCCCTAGCTAGGTTTGTGCACTCCAGATTGAAGATATAAGTTGCTTCATGGCAAAGGGTTAGTCTCTAGAGTAACAGAGTAACGCGATTTCATCTCTACCAGTGTTTTGACGACCAATGTCCCTGTCTCCCTCCATAGGTGAAGCACCTTGTTCCTCTCAGGGACCAGATGCTGCAGGAGGAGGTAGCCAGACAGCAGGCCAACGAGAGGCTGAGGCGCCAGTTCGCTGCCCAGGCCAACATTATTGGACCCTGGATCCAGACTAAGATGGAGGTACAATTACAGCTAGAACCCGAACCCCGAACACGCAGGGGTTCACCACCTCCTCCAAAATGGATACTGAGCTAATTTCACTAAAGAAATGAATGAAGTTGTGTTGTATTATTGCATACTGTAAACCTCAACCACAAAACCTTCAACACTCATCATGTTTCTCTCTCCTTTCTTTCCTCCTCTCCCCCTCTACCTCCTCCCCATTCTCCTGTAACCCCTCTCCCCCTCGACCTCATCCCCTTTCTCTTCTCTTCCTTCCCCCATCCCCCTCCCCTCTCCCCTCTCTTCCTTCCCCTCTCACCTCTCCTCCTTCCCCTCTCCCCTCTGCTCCTTCCCCTCTCCCCTCTCCTCCTTCCCCTCTCCCTCGATAGGAGATTGGTCATGTGTCTGTGGACATTGCTGGGTCTCTAGAGGAACAGATGAACAGCCTGAAGCAGTATGAACAAAACATTATCAACTACAAGTGTAACATTGACAAGCTGGAGGGAGACCACCAGCTCAGCCAGGAGTCCCTCATCTTCGATAACAAGCACACCAACTACACCATGGAGGTACCAGAACACACAACTACACAACACAACCAACTACACAACACACAACTACACAGCACAACCAACTACACAACACACAACTACACAGAACAACCAACTACACAACACACAACTACACAACACACAACTAGACAACTACACAACACAACCAACTACACAACACACAACTACACAACACACAACTACACAACTACACAACACAACCAACTACACAACACACAACTACACAGCACAACCAACTACACAACACACAACTACACAACACACAACTAGACAACTACACAACACTACCAACTACACAACACACAACTAGACAACTACACAACACAACCAACTACACAACACACAACTACACAACACACAACTAGACAAATATACACACACACAACACACAACTAGACAACTACACAACACAACCAAATACATCATGGAGGTCGTATCAAGTATTGTATACTTCCTAAATTATTCCTGGAGAGCTACCGGCCTTTAGGTTTCCGCTCCAACCCCAGTTATAACTTGATTCAGCGTATCAAGCAGCTAATTATTCAAATCAGGTGCACTAGATTAGGGTTGAAGTGAAAACCTACTGGACAGCAGCTTTCCAGGAACAGGGTTGGAGAGCCCTGATGTAAAGGAACCTAACCCAAGTAACATAAATATTTGACACCATATAAACTACTCTGGAGAAGATCCCTATGCATATGAATATACACACCTGTTCTACTTTAGTCTAGATGTTACAACCATCCCAGACACTCACATACTAACTCCCAACTTGGTAGACCTATGATGCTTACCAACTATCCAAACCCTTCATCTCCCTTCCTCTTCTTCTCTCCCTCTCTTCCTCCCTCCCCCCCCTCACCTCGGCAGCATATCCGTGTGGGCTGGGAGCAGCTCCTGACCACCATCGCCCGCACCATCAACGAGGTGGAGAACCAGATCTTGACCCGCGACGCCAAGGGCATCAGCCAGGAGCAGCTCAACGAGTTCCGGGCCTCCTTCAACCACTTCGACAGGGTAATGAAACTAAAACAGTTTATTGTTATTGGACTTGCTTTTCTTGATCTCACACTTGTCTTTTCTCTCGTCCTGGCTCTGATTTTGCAGAGAGCGGCCATTTTGAAGAGGTTTTTACTTGCAATGACTGTGAAATGTGGTTGTTTTAAGTGTGAATGTTGGAATATTTAGTGGTTTCTTGCCATCATAGTGGTTCCTCCTCACAGAGTGTTACTGTATCACTAGTGTGTAGCATTCACATAATGGATCACAGAGTGTTACTGTATCACTAGCGTGTAGCATTCACATAATGGATCACAGAGTGTTACTGTATCACTAGCATGTAGCATTCACATAATGGATCACAGAGTGTTACTGTATCACTAGCATGTAGCATTCACATAATGGATCACAGAGTGTTACTGTATCACTAGCGTGTAGCATTCACATAATGGATCACAGAGTGTTACTGTATCACTAGCATGTAGCATTCACATAATGGATCATTACATTGGACATAACGTCCAATCAATAACACTGATGGTTGTGTTCTGTCTCTCTCAGAAGAGAAACGGCATGATGGACCCAGACGACTTCCGTGCCTGTCTCATCTCCATGGGTTACGATCTGGTGAGTAGCCTAGCTACCAACAGGAAGTAGCCTCACATACAACGGTCCCTTTCACAGGAGGCTGGTGAGGGGAGGACAGCTCATAATAATGGCTGGAACAGAGTGAATGGAATGGTATGTTTGGTATGTTTTATACCATTCCATTTATTCTGCTCCAGCTATTATTATGAGCCTGTACTCCCAAATTAAGATGCCACCAGCCACCTGTGCTCCCTTTTTATGAAATTACTTTAGTCTATCTGGTTATATACAGCTATAGTATAAAATGACATTAGTTTCCATTCAAGACATGTTCCAAAACATGTTCTCCTCTACAATGATATGAAGATGTAATGTATTCTAACTTGTTGACCAGTAGGGTGAGGTGGTGTTTGCTGTATATTGGCATTTGTATATTTGTAATGCTTCAATTAATGACAAACAATTTAAAGGTACAATATGCAGAAATCGTTCCGCCATTTTCTGGTTGCTAAAATTCTAATAGTGCACCTAATTTCAGTTTATGTGACAAAACAAGCAAGTGTAGAGAATCATTGTACCATATAAACTGCTGTGAAATGCAGCTTTAATGATAATAACGTTTTCTACTCTAAGGTGTTGTCCAATTGAGTGAAGTGTTCTAATTTACCCAAATGTGTTGTCCTGTCCAATAGGGTGAGGTGGAGTTTGCCCGCATCATGACGCTGGTGGATTCCAACAACACGGGCGTGGTCACCTTCCAGGCCTTTATCGACTTCATGACCCGCGAGACAGCCGAGACAGACACAGCCGATCAGGTCATGGCCTCCTTCAAGATCCTGGCCTCAGACAAGGTGACCTAGAACATTGTAATGTGGCCAGGTCTCCCTTGAGACAGAGGTCTTTGGACTTCTGTGGGACAACCTGGTAAAATGAAATAAATACAAACAAATGGAATAAATGAAATGAATATATGCCTCTTCTCTTCCAGTCCTACATCACGGTTGATGAGCTACGCAGGGAGCTGCCCCCAGAGCAGGCAGAGTACTGCATCAGCCGCATGACCAGGTACACAGAATTACATACAACACTAGAATGGACATTGGCATCCTAGCAACATAACGTAAAACATAATCAGCTATGACATAGACCCCTCTAGCAGTATAATGTATCTCTATTACCAGGTACATTAGACCTCTCTAGTAATATAATGTATCTCTATGACCAGGTACATTAGACCTCTCTAGTAATATAATGTATCTCTATTACCAGGTACATTAGACCTCTCTAGTAATATAATGTATCTCTATGACCAGGTACATTAGACCTCTCTAGTAATATAATGTATCTCTATGACCAGGTACATTAGACCTCTCTAGTAATATAATGTATCTCTATGACCAGGTACATTAGACCTCTCTAGTAATATAATGTATCTCTATAACCAGGTACATTAGACCTCTAGTAGTATAATGTATCTCTATAACCAGGTACATTAGACCTCTCTAGTAATATAATATATCTCTATAACCAGGTACATTAGACCTCTCTAGTAATATAATGTATCTCTATGACCAGGTACATTAGACCTCTCTAGTAATATAATGTATCTCTATAACCAGGTACATTAGACCTCTAGTAGTATAATGTATCTCTATAACCAGGTACATTAGACCTCTCTAGTAATATAATATATCTCTATAACCAGGTACATTAGACCTCTCTAGTAATATAATGTATCTCTATAACCAGGTACATTAGACCTCTCTAGTAATATAATGTATATCTATTACCAGGTACATTGGAGCTGACGGCCCAGCCGGAGCCCTCGACTACATCTCCTTCTCCAGCGCTCTCTACGGAGAGAGCGACTTATAAACCCCCTCTCCTCCTCCTCCTCCTCTTCCTTTTCTCCTCCCTTCATCTTCCCCCTCTCCTGTATGGAGAGAGCGACTTGTTTCCCTCCTCTCCCTTCTCTCCTCCTCTTTCCCCTTACTCATCCTCCCTCTATCCTCCTCCTCTCAGTCATCTGAAGTTTCCCTCATATTAAACCTTCCTCCATGTTGTCTACACTGCCCAGAGAGGGTGGGAGGCTTTACTCAGATCAAAACTCAGAGACTCACCATGTCCTGTTTAGGTCTGTCTGGATATCTTAATGTTTAACTGTCATCCCTCTCTGATTCATACTGTCATCCGTATGCACCAAGTGCCTGATGAGCCAGAATACCTGGAGTCACACGATAATCTGCTTCATGTTAACTGCCCTTTAGTATGATCAACCAGACAGAGAGATCACAAAGAAAGAACGGAAATAAAGAAAAATACTAAAATTGTTGAACAGTAGCAGAGTATTGGAGCAAAGCCCCCGGCCCTACACTCTTAGGAAAAAGGGTTCTACCTGGAACCAAAAAGGGTTCTTCAAAGGGCTCTCCTATAAGGACTGCCGAATAACCCTTTTAGGTTCAAGATAGCACCTTTGTTTCTAAGAATTTCCACCTGTCCTCCTCTCAGAATATTAAAATATGTTTTGGTTAGAATGGCTTACACAAATGTGGAAGTAGATTGGTTGGTTGTGTATTGATGCAGATGCATATTGTGTTTATACTGTAGTGGAAATGCTGTCCAATCTGAATGGTTGAATCCCCCTTACACCCCAAATTCTTTATAGCACCCCTTATCCCAGAAGATATGCCCCTCCCTTTCCATAGAAACTTGTAACGGATATAAATGTTGAGTTATATTATGTGTAAGAAAGCCATGCAGTCTCAAGCTCACCTTCAACTCAGACAGACAAAGACATACCGTAGTACCTGTTGTCAACCATTAATGTTATGTTAACATTAGTTGTCAATAATCAAATTTAGCCTGTGATTTTAGGAATTATTTTGGACGCACCCTAAGTTAATGCAGTAGATCTGATGAGACCCCCCCCCCCACATAGGCCCAACAAGAGAGACCAACCTGAGTAATGCATTGTGGATAAGAGTTAGTTCACCACTGGTCACCCGTAACCCTGCAGACAGGAAAGCTCATTTTGTTTGAAGGATAGGACGTCACCTCTCTCCTCTGTCACCCTCTATCATCACTCCCTTCGTATTGCGGTTGTCTGTTTGCTGTGCGTTTTGAGAGGAGAGAAAGACAGAGAGAGGTGTTAAATAGAGTGAGAGAGAGAGCGAGAATGAGAGAGAGAGCGAGAACGAGAGAGAGAGCAAGAGAGAGAGAGAGAGGGCGGGAGACAGGACATCAGGTAAAGAGATATGGTGAACCATAGTTAGGCCCCAGACTTCGTCCAAAATGGCACCCTATTCCCTATGTAGTGCACTACTTTTGACCTGATCCAAAGTAACCAAGTTTACTACATAGGGAATAGGGTGTCATTTGGGACAGAGCCAGCATCTGTAACTCCCATGTGTATGAATTCTTTATTTTCCTCTTCCGTCTTCTCTATAATGCCCCTCCTCTCTTCCTCTCCTCCTCACTTTATTCTCTTTTATCACCCAGTCCAAGAGCTTGCTTCCATACAATCCATTTCAAAGTTAAAGACACACACCTTGGAATAAATTTAAAAAAGGGAAACTATATTACTATGTGAAGTTTTGTGTTGTGTTTTTATTTCCCATCGTTCACCATAAAAGGAGTGGCAATACTGTTGATGCAACTGTTCACAAGTACAACCAATTTCCAGGATAGTTCCTGGACATTAAATAATTAGTAAATAATTAATTAAAAATAAATACAAGAGCTGTAATACTTGTATGAATGTAAACACTGTAAGATTAGTAAGACTTATAGTGCTTTCAGAAAGTATTAAAATTGATATAATTGTCATATTTTTGTCAACGACCTACACATAATTCTCTGTATTGTCAAAGTGGGAGAAAAAATGTAACATTTACAAAACATATATATATATATGTATAATATATCTTGATTAGATAAGTATTCAACCCCCTGAGTCAATAAATGTTAGAATCCCTTTTGGCAGTGATTACAACTGATTCTTTCAGGGTAAGTCTCTAAGAGTGATTACAACTGTGATTCTTTCAGGGTAAGTCTCGAAGAGTGATTACAACTGTGATTCTTTCAGGGTAAGTCTCTAAGAGTGATTACAGCTGTGATTCTTTCAGGGTAAGTCTCGAAGAGTGATTACAACTGTGATTCTTTCAGGGTAAGTCTCTAAGAGTGATTACAGCCGTGATTCTTTCAGGGTAAGTCTCTAAGAGTGATTACAGCCGTGATTCTTTCAGGGTAAGTCTCTAAGAGTGATTACAGCCGTGATTCTTTCAGGGTAAGTCTCTAAGAGTGATTACAGCTGTGATTCTTTCAGGGTAAGTCTCTAAGAGTGATTACAGCCGTGATTCTTTCAGGGTAAGTCTCTAAGAGTGATTACAGCCGTGATTCTTTCAGGGTAAGTCTCTAAGAGTGATTACAGCTGTGATTCTTTCAGGGTAAGTCTCTAAGAGTGATTACAGCTGTGATTCTTTCAGGGTAAGTCTCTAAGAGTGATTACAGCTGTGATTCTTTCAGGGTAAGTCTCTAAGAGTGATTACAGCTGTGATTCTTTCAGGGTAAGTCTCTAAGAGTGATTACAGCTGTGATTCTTTCAGGGTAAGTCTCTAAGAGTGATTACAGCTGTGATTCTTTCAGGGTAAGTCTCTAAGAGTGATTACAGCTGTGATTCTTTCAGGGTAAGTCTCTAAGAGTGATTACAGCTGTGATTCTTTCAGGGTAAGTCTCGAAGAGTGATTACAACTGTGATTCTTTCAGGGTAAGTCTCTAAGAGTGATTACAGCCGTGATTCTTTCAGGGTAAGTCTCTAAGAGTGATTACAGCCGTGATTCTTTCAGGGTAAGTCTCTAAGAGTGATTGCAGCCGTGATTCTTTCAGGGTAAGTCTCTAAGAGTGATTACAGCCGTGATTCTTTCAGGGTAAGTCTCTAAGAGTGATTACAGCTGTGATTCTTTCAGAGTAAGTCTCTAAGAGTGATTACAGCTGTGATTCTTTCAGGGTAAGTCTCTAAGAGTGATTACAGCTGTGATTCTTTCAGGGTAAGTCTCTAAGAGTGATTACAGCTGTGATTCTTTCAGGGTAAGTCTCTAAGAGTGATTACAGCTGTGATTCTTTCAGGGTAAGTCTCTAAGAGTGATTACAGCTGTGATTCTTTCAGGGTAAGTCTCTAAGAGTGATTACAGCTGTGATTCTTTCAGGGTAAGTCTCTAAGAGTGATTACAGAGGTGATTCTTTCAGGGTAAGTCTCTAAGAGTGATTACAGAGGTGATTCTTTCAGGGTAAGTCTCTAAGAGTGATTACAGAGGTGATTCTTTCAGGGTAAGTCTCTAAGGGTGATTACAGAGGTGATTCTTTCAGGGTAAGTCTCTAAGAGTGATTACAGAGGTGATTCTTTCAGGGTAAGTCTCTAAGAGTGATTACAGAGGTGATTCTTTCAGGGTAAGTCTCTAAGGGTGATTACAGAGGTGATTCTTTCAGGGTAAGTCTCTAAGGGTGATTACAGAGGTGATTCTTTCAGGGTAAGTCTCTAAGGGTGATTACAGTCATGATTCTTTCAGGGTAAGTCTCTAAGAGTGATTACAGAGGTGATTCTTTCAGGGTAAGTCTTAGCTGCCTTTTTGCATGATTATGTTTTACATTTATCAAGCTCTGTCAAGTTGGTTTTTGATCATTGATAGACAGACATTATTAAGTCTTGCCATAGATTATGAAGCTGATTTAAGTCAAAACTGTAACTAGGCCACTCAGAAACATTCAATGTCGTCTTGGTAAGCAACTCAGTATATATTTGGCAACATGTTTTAAGTTATTGTCCTGCTGAAAGGTGAATTTTTCTCCCAGTGTCTGTTGGAAAGCAGACTGAACCAGGTTTTCCTCTTTCTTGCCAGTGCTTAGCTCTACTCTGTTTATTTTTATCCTGAAAAACTTCCCAGTCCTGAATGATTACAAGCATAACCACAACATAATGCAGCTAACACTATGCTTGAAAATATGGACAGTGGTACTCAGTATTGTGTTGTACTGGATTTGCCCCAAACATAACACTTTGTATTCAGGACAAAAGTGAATTGCTTTGGCACATTTTGTTTGCAGTATTACTTTAGTGCCTTGTTGCAAAAAAGATTGGCACACCTGTATTTGGGGAGTTTCTCCCATTCTTCTCTGCAGATCATCTCAAGCTCTGTCAGGTTGGGTGGGGAGTTTTCAGGTCTCTCCAGAGATGTTAGATCGGGTTCAAGTCCGGGCTCTGGCTGCGCCACTCAAGGACATTCAGAGACTTGTCCCGAAGCCACTCCTGCATTGTCTTGGTTGTGTGCTTTTGGTCATTGTTCTGTTGGAAGGGGAACCTTCGCTCCAGTCTGAGGTCCTGAGCGCTCTGGAGCAGGTTTTCATCAAGGATCTCTCTCTGTACATTGCTCCATTCATCTTTCCCTCAATCTTGACTAGTCTCCCAGTCCCTGCCGCTGAAAAACATCCCCATAGCGTGATGCTGCCACCACCATGCTTCACCGTAGGGATGGTGCCAGGTTTCCTCCAGATGTGACACTTGACATTCAGGGTTCAATCTTGGGTTCATCAGACCAGAGAACCCTGTTTCTCATGGTCTGAGAGTCTTTACTATCTTTACTAGACCTTTTTTGCTCTGACATGCACAGTGTCGTGTCTTTACTATCATTAAATGAAGACTTTTCGTTTTTATCAAAGATTCTCTGTAATTAGTATTACGCGATTAAACTGATTAATCATGTAACTGTAATTAACTAGGAAGTCGGGGAACCAAGGAAAATATTCAGATTACAAAGTTATAATTTCCTAATATCTTTTCAGATATTTTATATCTGATCAATTAGTCTTCGAATGAATGAATGATTTACTTTACCTCACGTTAGTCTCATTCCAAACGTCGTAAATTGTTGGTTATCTGCACAAACCCAGTCTTCACTATGAGTCATCCATACATCAATTGTCTTAAATCATTTATTTACTAACTAAGTAATTCACAGAAATGCATAAACAAACAAACAAAGTAAATATGGTTACAAGAAATGATAGGAGAATGTGGGCTAAACCGGCATGGCGGCTTGTTTAACAAAAGGGGGAGTGGGGGGTCACCTGAGAAGTCACTACAGAGTTGATAATTATAACAATTGAAATACTAATCCTTTGCACATGAACGCTCACTCATTCGGGAACAATTGCAATCAATATATATATTTACGCTCAGTGTGTCGTCTTGATCGCTGTTGAAAAGTTTGTTTCTTTTGTAGAATGGTCCGTTTCTCTCTCTCTCTGTCTGTCGTGGTTAGAGGGGATAGTTCAGAGCGACATTAATTCATGTTGTTGTAGAATGGACGTTTCGGCGGTTGTCGTTCTTCGCGTTCAATGATACCGACTTCCTAGCTACAGACTAGTAACTAATATCAAAGACTTGTTCTTATTCTGTCGGTATCGATAGTCTAAGAGTTTAACCACGTGGTATGGTTAAAAGATTCAGCAATGGTCTGCAACCTTTGTCCTCTCGTAATGGAGAAAAACATGGTCTCCTGAGAATTTCTCAAAGTTGGGGTTTTATTCGGAATTGCAGAAAATGGATGTCCCAGGATGCCTGACCCTAACTGGGCTCATGGGCGGTCCTCTGATTTAGTTCAACTCAAAAGGGAATTGGAGTTTCCTTCATTAAACAGTCCAAAATCACATTACACAATTTTACAAACAGTATCATCCTCACTCATTCATCTTATACAACAATTAGATGTAAACCTCATATCTGATGCTATTATGTAAACAGCGTTATGGTAATGTGGCCGCACCATCTCCCATGAGCCTCACAAAAATGAAACAAAGGACGAGTTCGTAGCTGGATTCTTCACCGATCTTTTATACCTTCTCCGGAACATAAATGTTGTTCGGACCTCAAGTTCTGTGAGGTGGAAGAAATTCCTTTGTTCTCTATGAAAACTCACTCTGTCTCTATACTGTGTGGCCATGAGGAGATCCTCTCCTCAGGAATTTACGACCTCTCTCTGACCACAGCAGTCTGGTTGTAGGAGCAGAGAGCAGGGGATGGTGCTCGCTGTACCCAAAGAGGGCAACATCATGACAACAGTTAACCTCTCTGGGATATGTGGGACGCTAGCGTCCCATCTGGCCAAAAGCCTTGAAAATGCAGAGCGCCAAATTCAAATAAATTACTATAAAAATCTAACTTTCATGAAATCACACATGTAAGATACCAAATTAAAGCTACACTTGTTGTGAATCCAGCCAACATGTCAGATTTCAAAAAGGCTTTTCGGCGAAAGCAAACGATGCTATTGTCTGAGGATAGCACCTCCGTAAACAAAGAGAGAAAAGCATATTTCAACCCTGCAGGCGCGACACAAAACGCAGAAATAAAAATATAAATCATGCCTTACCTTTGACGAGCCTCTTTTGTTGGCACTCCAACATGTCCCATAAACATCACAAATGGTCCTTTTGTTCGATTAATTCCGTCGATATATAGCCAAAATGTCCATTTATATGGC
Source organism: Salvelinus alpinus (assembly GCF_045679555.1). Lineage (NCBI taxonomy): Eukaryota > Metazoa > Chordata > Actinopteri > Salmoniformes > Salmonidae > Salvelinus > Salvelinus alpinus. The sequence continues at coordinate 19,904,929 of NC_092116.1, forward strand.
GCGTTTGATCCAGAAAAACACCGGTTCCAACTTGCGCAACGTGACTACAAAATATCTCAAAAGTTACCTGTAAACTTTGCCAAAACATTTCAAACTACTTTTGTAATACAACTTTAGGTATTTTTTTACGTAAATAATCGATGAAATTGAAGACGGGATGATCTCTGTTCAATACAGGAGGAAAGAAAACTGTAGCTAGCTTTCTGGTCACGCGCCTCTATCTAACAGTACACTTGAAGTGAGCCTCGTTCTGAACAGGGCTACTTCTTCATTACACAAAGGAAAAACCTCAACCAATTTCTAAAGACTGGTGACATCCAGTGGAAGCGGTAGGAACTGCAAGAATGTCCCTTAGAAATCTGGATTCCCAATGAAAACCATTGAAAAGAGAGTGACCTCAAAAAAGTGGACTCCAATCAAGTTGGAGTCCAAACTTCTCAAGGATGATCAATGGAAACAGGATGCATCTGAGCTAAATTTCGAGTCTCATAGCTAAGGGTCTGAATACTTAAGTAAATAAGGTATTTGTTTTTTATTTTCAATAAATATGCAAACATTTCTAAAAAAGAGTTTTCGCTTTGTCATTATAGAGTATTGTGTGTAGATTGATGTGAATTATTATTTTTTTGACCAAGAAGGAGAGTGATGCATCAGATGACCTGGCCTCCACAATCCTCCGACCTCAACCAAATTGAAATGGTTAGGGATGAGTCGGACCGCAGAGAGAAGGAAAAGCAGCCACCAAGTGCTCAGCATATGTGGGAACTCCTTCAAGATGGTTGGAAAAGCATTCCAGGTGAAGCTGGTTGAGAGAATGCCAAGAGTGTGCAAAGCTGTCATCAAGGCAAAGCGTGGCTATTTGAAGAATCTCAAATATTAAATATATATTTTTTGGTTACTACATGATTCCATATGTTTTTTCATAGTTTTGATGTCTTCACTATTATTCTACAATGTAGAAAATAGTAAAAATAAAGAAAAACCCTTGAATGAGTAGCTGTTCTAATTATTTTTTATTTTTTACAGCACCTTACACAACATGTATATACACTCGTTTTCCTAATCACCCCATTCACTCTGTCCAATTTGAAACATAGTTGAGTAGTGGAAACAAAGGTCTATCAAACCTGGGCTGTCTCTTGCGGAGGTCATAAGTGAGCTTTTCAAGAGGGAGAAAGTCAACAATCTGGTCAGTCCACATTTTAAATGTAGGAGAAGAATTAGATGCCCACTGTAGGAGAATACATTTCTTAGTTAAGTGTGTGATAGTCATAAACACATTTTCTCTGTCTGGATAAATAACAAAGTCCTGCTGGGCATTAAGAAGATAGAGACACAGGTTCATATCAAACTGTACAGCTAGTATTTTCTGTGCAGCAGTATGTATAGATTGCCAAAATCTGGTAATCTCTCTACAACTCCAAAATACATGTAGTGGGTGCCATTTTTGTGTGTTATTTTTCATTTTACTCATTACATAATTTACATTGAAATTAAATATTCTAATCATTTGAAAATAGCAATCAAACATTTGCTATTGTAATTCTGTAAAACATTGAAATAAAATATTTGCTACTTTTCCTATCCTGGTAGGCATTCAAAAGTGTTTTTGGGTGTCAGCGAAAATGTATGCAGTAAAAAGTACATACTTTTCTTTAGGAATGTAGTGAAGTATAAAGTAAAAGTTGTCCAAAATATAAATAGTAAAGTAGAGTACAGATACCCCCCAAAAAACGACTTCTGTTAAAGTTCTTACACAGGGACACTCAAAGTCAATCTGAAATTAATCATTGTTTATTGTTATCAAGGTGGAGAGGTCACAGTCAAACTTAGATTTGTAAAGTAGCGGTCTGAAGTGAGCTCTCACGGGGCAGTCCCGTTAGTTCCCTTAGATACGGACACGTTCTATTTGCATGATTTAGTTTATTCACCATTCAGAATGAATGTTTGCTTCATTCATGTGACGACAAATACTGGGTCTGCATGTGACAGACCAATACCTCACGAGGCTTCCTCTCTCTGAGCCGAGGCCTTGAAACTGATACATCCATTTCTCTAAACAAGTTTCTGGGCATACTGCCAAATTGCAGATACTGATAGTGAGGATTCCTTCAATCAGTCACTTGCATGAGCACAGAAATGGGTTTATAGAAAAAGCACAAACATAACACAGAAATTGGCTATTAGAAAATCACAAACATAATTTCCATCACAGTAGTACTTTAGAGTATTTTTACTTAGGTACTTTACACAACTGCACCAGGCTAGGTTGGTGGTGGGTGATGGGGGTAACACGTGGGTTCCTTGTGCCTAAACTTAACCGATCACATTCATTTTCTGCCATTGAGGCAGATCTGCTCTTACAACAGGACGAATGGAATTGCTTAAACTTAACCAATCACATTTCTTGCCTAAACTTAAACTTTCACGTTACTTTCTGCCTTCGAGATAGAGCTGCCCTGAACAAGATACTGAATAAGGAAAACTCTAATAGGCTCTAAATACCTCTTATGCTTTTAAATAAATGACTGTTTTAACGTACACATGAATATCCAACAGATTGTGAACAATTAGCTATTTTGTTTTTGTAATTCAATCAACAGAGTGTAGAATACATGCCAGTCCACAGTCCTAAAGTCTTAATCATAAAAAATAGTAAATACAGACAATACCATAGTGATCATTAAAAATGTTGAAGATTTTTGAGTGAATAAACTTAATATTTCCACAATGCTGGTAATAGATGATGTCACTGACTACACTTACATAAACTTAAAGTTAGTAAGCTGTGAAAAGGGACACCCTGATATAAAATCAACGTTGTGGTAAACACGATTTTATGAGCCACTTCTCTGTCTCCAGTTTATTCAACTCATACAACATTATAACGACAGAGATGTAGTCATGCATGTTATATACAGTATAATGTGTTTTTTTGTGGTATTTTTTATTTGACTCATTACATCATTTACATTGAAAGGAAATCATTTTTCATTTAATCATTTGAAAACAGCAATCAAACATTTGCTACTGTAATTCTGTATAACATTGGAATCAAACATTTGCTACTGTAATTCTGTTAAAACACTGAAATAAAAAAGGTGCTACTGTAATTCTGTTAAAACATTTAAATAAAAAACGTGCTACTGTAATTATGTTAAAAGAATGACATGTTATAAGGTTTGATTTGTCTGAAATGTTTATTATTTGTTTGAACAGTTTTTCTTCTTCTGTGGTATGGTACTGACTGTTGTGTATAGTAAACTATTGAAACACAGGTTGTCAACACTCATTCACTCATTTCACCTGTGTTTTCTGAATACCTAGAGTGCTCCTGCTACTTCTTTTCATCACTCGAACTCACTTTCCTGTAGGATACCCCTCTGACATACATCTTACTTCATCCACAATACCTTGACCCTTCTTCCAAATTGCCTCACCCACTTCCCATACTGCCTGAGCTGCTTTCTCTGCTGCCTCTCCTGGTGTCTGTGCATCCTCTGCTGCAGCAGCTCCAACTACCCCCCCCCTCCTATTCCTCCTGCAAATGCTGCTAACACACCAACAGTTATGCCTAACCCTGTACCCACTCCAATGTTTGCCCCAGCTCCTCCTCCAGCTACTCCTCCTGCTACTCCTCCTGCCACTCCTCCTGCTACTCCTGCTGCTGCTGCTTCTCCTCCTGCTGCTGCTAATCCTCCTGCTGCTGCTACTCCTCCTGCTACTCCTCCTGCCACTCCTCCTGCTACTCCTCCTGCTACTCCTCCTGCTACTCCTGCTGCTGCTCCTGCTGCTACTGCTTCTCCTCCTGCTGCTGCTAATCCTCCTGCTGCTGCTATTCCTCCTGCTACTCCTCCTGCTGCTGCTGCTACTCCTTCTGCTACTCCTGCTGCTGTTGCTAGTCCTCCTGCTGCTGCTACTCCTCCTGCTACTCCTGCTGCTCCCGCTACTCCTCCTGCTGCTGTCATTACTCCTCCTGCTGCTACTCCTCCTGCTACTCCTCCTCCTGCTGCTACTCCTCCTGCTACTCCTCCTCCTGCTGCTACTCCTCCTGCTGCTACTCCTCCTGCTGCTGCTGCTACTCCTCCTACTACCCCTCCTGCTGCTGCCATCACTCCTCCTGCTGCTACTCCTCCTGCTGCTGCTGCCATTACTCCTCCTGCTGCTACTCCTCCTGCTGCTGCTGATACTTCTCCTGCTACTGCTACTCCTGCAACTCCTCCTGCTACTCCTCCTGCTGCTGCTCCTGCTGCTGCTTTTGCTGCTGCTGCTTTTGCTGCTGCTGCTGTACTACTTATGAGAGAAAGTACTATTGCTAATGACCCTACAACCCCAAGTAGAGCTCCTACCACTACACCTGTTGCTACCCCTGACAACTTAATCAGTAGTTTCTTTCTCGCTCTTTCCTTGGCTAGTTTTTCGATCTCTTCCTCTGACATCTGGCTGTTTGACTCTCTAAGACTCTCTTTCTCTGCTTGTATGACTCCCTCCACTGCTTGAAGCATCTCATTGGTGTAGCATCTTCCTCCGTCCTCTCTCTCTATGGTGTTGAGTAACTCTGTTACTTGGTACTGATTGTTCCTGTACTGACCCTGCTGACTGGTGTTCCAGTATTTGTTGTCAATGACATGACAGCGGCCTCCACATTTCTCCACAAGCTCACTCAGTTTCTTATTTGTTTTCACAAAATCCTGAATAGTTTTTCCTTCATGAAGCTGGTCACCGTAAATGAAGAGAACTGTGGCATAATGAAGATCTGTCGTGAAAAGAAGTTCTCGATTTCTGTGATGACTCTTTCCTCGAGGACTGTGTACTTTTCCACTCTAAGCACAATGAGAAAGGCATGTGGCCCCGGAGCACACTCTACAATACATCTCACTAGTTCAGGTTTCAGCTCCTCTTCAGGGATGTTTGTGTCAAAGAGTCCAGGTGTGTCTACAACTGTGATTTTCCTTCCATTGATGATCTTGGTCTTTGTTTCACACTTGTGCGTTCCAGACTTGGCTGAACTGTTTATCTTGAACTCTTCATCTCCTCCTCCAAAGATGGTGTTTCCTGCACTGCTTTTGCCCCATCCTGTTTTTCCCAGCAGCACAATCCTCATTGGGTTAGACTCTGTAGGGAGGAGGGGTGGTCATTATGACTTAAATGTATTTTCATTAACACACTGGACATATTGTTTATAGTAATATACATGTATAATCACAAAGATCTCTAAAGGATCCCTGTGTCATTAATGAATTCATTGGTAACACATTTCTTGTAATTAAGTGTATCTTAAATAATACCCCACCTCTACTTTGGTAAACAGCTGAGGGATGAGCCTGGAGAAATGTAACCACTTTCAAATTCCTAGACAGAGCTACAGTCTAACCAAAATTATAGTTCTAACAATGTTTTGAGGCTAAACAATGTTTGTTCACATTTACAATGTTTACAAACAGAGTAAAACAGGCTTAGCTACATATTTTGGGTTCTGATGGTGTATGACACATTAAGCTCATGAGGCATAATATATATTGTGCAGTGGGAAAGTATTCAGACCCCTTGACATTTTCAAAATGTTGTTACGTTACAGCCTTATACAGTTGAAGTCGGAAGTTTACATACACCTTAGCCAAATACATTTAAACAAAGTTTTCCATAATTCCTGACATTTAATACTAGTAACATTTCCCTGTCTTAGGTAAGTTAGGATTACCACTTTATTTTAAGAATGAAATGTCAGAGAGAATGTAGAGAGAATGATTTATTTCAGCTTTAATTTCTTTCATCACATTCCCAGTGAGTCAGAAGTTTACATACACTCAATTAGTATTTGGTACCATTGCCTTTAAATTGTTTAACTTGGGTCAAATGTTTCGGGTAGCCTTCCACAAGCTTCCCACAATAAGTTGGGTGAATTTTGGCCCATTACGCCTTACAGAACTGGTGTAACTGAGTTAGGTTTCAAGGCCTCCCTGCTCGCACACGCTTTTTCAGTTCTGGCCACAAATGTTCTATGGGATTGAGGTCAGGGCTTTGTGATGGCCACTCCAATACCTTGATTTTGTTGTCCTTAAGCCATTTTGCCAAAGCTTTGGAAGTATGCTTGGGGTCATTGTCCATTTGGAAGACCCATTTGCGACCAAGATTTAACTTCCTAACTGACGTCTTGAGATGTTGCTTCAATATATCCACATAATTTTCCTCTCTCATTATGCCATCTATTTTGTGAAGTGCATCAGTCAATCTTGCAGCAAAGCACCCCCACAACATGATGCTGCCACCCCCGTGCTTCACGGTTGGGATGGTGTACTTCGGCTTGCAAGCCTCCCCATTTTTCCTCCAAACATAATGATGGTCATTATGGCCAAACTATTCTATTTTTGTTTCATCAGACCAGAGGACATTTCTCCAACAAGTACCATCTTTGTCCTCATGTGCAGTTGCAAACCGTAGTCTGGCTTTTTTTTATGAAGGTTTTGGAGCAGTGGCTTCTTACTTGCTGAGCGGCCTTTCAGGTTATGTCGATATAGGACTCGTTTTACTGTGGAAATAGATACTTTTGGACCTGTTTCCTCCAGCATCTTCACAAGGTCCTTTGCTGTTGTTCTGGGATTCATTTGCACTTTTCGCACCAAAGTACGTTCATCTCTAGGAGACAGAACATGTCTCCTTCCTGAGCGATATGACGGCTGCGTGGTCCCATGGTGTTTATACTTGCGTACTATTGTTTGTACATATGAACGTGGTACCTTCAGGCATTTGGAAATTGCTGCCAAGGATGAACCAGACTTGTAGAGATCTACAATTTTTCTTCTGAGGTCTTGGCTGATTTCTTTTGATTTTGCCATGATGTCAAGCAAAGAGGCAGTGAGTTTGAAGGTAGGCCTTGTAATACATCCACAGGTCCACCTCCAATTGACTCAAATGATGTCAATTAGCCTAGCAGAAGCTTCTGAAGCCATGACATAATTAGAAGCTGATTAAAGGCACAGTCAACTTAGTGTATGTAAACTTCTGACCCACTGGGATTGTGATACAGTGAATTGTAAGTGAAATAATCTGTCTGTAAACAATTGTTTGAAAAGTACTTGTGTCATGCACAAATGAGATATACTAACCGACTTGCCAAAACTATAGTTTGTTAACAAGAAATTTGTGGAGTGGTTGAAAAACGAGTTTTAATGACTCCAACCTAAGTGTATGTAAACTTCCGACTTCAACTGTATATATATTTATATATATAAAAATCCCCTCATCAAAAATCCCCTCATCAATCTACTCACCCCATGTTGTGTCTTTGGCTATGCCGGATTAAGTGATATGACATGCTATTCTATAAAATCCTTTCTCTGTAATTAATATTACCTGATTGAGCTAATCATGTAAATGTAATTACTAGAAAGTCGGGGCACCACAAAAAATAATATTTATAGAGCAGTTATCTTCCGAATAAACTCTTAAAGACCTAGTAATATTTTACATCAATAGCAGTCAATATTAATCGTCACCTTATTTCAGTCTCATCTGAAAGTTGTAAATTCTTGGTTATCTTCACGAACCCTGGCTAACAAGTTGAATCAGCAATACAAAATTGGGTTTAATTATTTATTTACTAAATACCTAACTAATCACATAGATTTACATATACGCAGAATGAATCACACCTTGATTACTAATGATGTCATAAAGGAAAACGTCCCTAGCGGACGGAACAGATATGACAGCTGGTTATACAAAGAAAAGGGGGGTTCGGTTTGAGTAAAAGAGCGGGAAGACTGAGGAACAAAGGCAGAAGCGATGTCTCTATCGTAAATACAGTATCTTATGCATTCTAAATTACTGCCCATTTGGAAAAGGAAAATTCAATAAATATTTACTCTGAGCTGCGCTCCGGTAGGTTGGTGGTAGATGGAAGGCCGTGTTGCCCAACAGAGTCCTTTATTCTTTGAAGAATGTCTCTGGTGGTAAATTGGTTATGTTGTAGTAACGTCGTTGTGTGGTAGACGGGATACTCTTGTCTGTTCTTTCCAAGCTCACGTTTGCAGCTGCTGTTGCTAACTCAACGGCTAGGAGGTATCACTTCTGTAGTGAATAAGAGTTCAAAGTTCATACCATTCGCAACCAAAGCTCACGCTGAGGTTGGCTTCGTTCTGTAGTTATTATCTGAACCATTCTGACCTCGGACCGTCATTCTAATGTACCCGGAACAGCTGACATGTTAGTCCTTTTAACGTATGGACTGTCGTCCTCACATCCTCGGAACAGGAGGTTACATTTTCGTCAAGGCTTTATATAGTGGAGGGAGAAGGGTGTGTTTGAAAAGTTTTAGAACCCATGTCTCTTCACAGGGGCGGGCCACTGGTTGAGCAGAGTCCTAACCTTATGAAAACCCAAATCTCTCATTTGGAAGCTAAAATTACATTTAATCTTTTCACCAATAATTTTATATTCCAACATTTAAATTGAACAACAATTCCATGTGAATCCGATAACTACAATGTGCAGACTTTCCACTGTAGAGTTTATGTCATCCTATCATTGATGAGAATGTCTCAGAACTGACATCATATTCATTAAGTACCACCGCATATGTTCAACTGGTCGGATTACCAGAATATGGTTCATTTCCCCCCACCTTCTGATGTTCCCAGAATCTCTATGTTAACAAAGGGATTTTCAAATGTCACATCAGTAGGGTAGAGAGAGGAAAAAGGGGGGAGAGGTATTTATGACTGTCATAAACCTACCCCCAGGCCAACGTCATGACACCCAGAATTCAGACCCTTTACTCATTAATGTGTTGAAGCAACTTTGGCAGAGATTACAGCCTCGAGTCTTCTTGGGTATGACACTCCAAGCTTGGTACACCTGTATTCGGGAAGTTTCTCCCATTCTTCTCTGCAGAGCCTCTCAAGCTCTGTCAGGTTGGATGGGGAGCGTCACTGCACAGCTACTTTCAGGTCTCTCCAGAGATGTTTGATCGGGTTCAAGTCCGGGCTCTGGCTGAGAAACTCAAGGACATTCAGAGACTTGTCCAGAAGCCACTCCTGCGTTGTCTTGGCTGTGTGCTTAGGGCCGTTGTCCTTTTGCAAGGTGTACCTTCGCCCCAGTCTGAGGTCCTGAGCACTCTGGAGCAGGCTTTCATCAAGGATATCTCTGTAATTTGCTCTATTCATCTTTCCCTGACCAAGGCCCTTCTCCACCGATTGCTCAGTTTGACCGGGCGACCAGATCTAGGAAGAGTCTTGGTGGTTCCAAATTTCTTCCATTAAAAAATTATGAAGGCCGCTGTGTTCTTGGAGACCTTCAATGCTGCAGAAATGTTTTGGTACCCTTCCCCAGATCTGTGCCTTGACACAATCCTGTCTCGGAGCTCTACGGACAATACCTTCGACCTCATGGCTTGTTTTTTGCTCTGCCATGCACTGTCAACTGTGGGACCTTATATAGACAGGTGTGTGCCTTTCCAAATCATGTCCAATCAATTGAATTTACCACAGGTGGACTCCAATCAAGTTGTAGAAATATTTAAAAGATGCTCAATGGTATACATTTGCAAACATTTCTAAAAAACTGTTTTCGCTTTTCATTATGGGGTATTGTGTGTAGATTGATGAGGAAAAACATACATTTTTAGAAAGGCTGTAACGTAACAAAATGTAGAAAAAGTCAAGGGGTCTGTGTACTTCAAGAATCAATGGGTACATATAATTAATACAAAATTCAAACAATGGATGTATTAACTGCTGATTGCCCCTTTAATGAAAATGTGTGGTAAAAAGTTGATTAACTATATAAATCAACTAAACTACATGACACAATTCCTAACAGAACTACAAGCAATGAATAAGAAGATACTCTCCATGCTTGTCGTCAAGTGTTTTTCTGTATGAGGAAACGTGACTATTGGTTTGATCCACAAGAGTGAAGGAACATAGGAGCTCTCTAAGCAACTTCTCTGTCTTTCTGTTATATTGTATCTAAAGTTTAAGTTCAGAGAAAATGTCTAACTAAATGGATCTTCCTAGATTCTCTGTAGAGTATCTCTATGGTGAGACTCCTCCTGTACACTTCTCATTTGTAGCAGAATAAATATATGTGTTAATCTCAGGATCAAACTTTAATGTGACTTACTGGCATCATCAAATTATTTGATCTACTTCCCCAGAGTCATATGAACTCGCGGATCCCCTTTTTATATGTCTGCGTCAAATATGAAGGAAGTTAATAGGTAGTTTTACATGCCAATGCTAACTAGTGTTAGCTCAGTGATTGGAAGTCTACAGAAACAGCTACCATGCTAGCACTTCCCATAGATTTCCAGTCATTGCACTAATGCTAGTTAGCAATTGCGCTAACACCAGTTAGCTACTTCCTTCATACTGGACGCAGAGACATAAACATTTTCATCCAGGAGTTAATCTGACTCTGGGGAAGTATTGTTTTGTATGGGGTTTATTCTTTACTTCAGCACCACTCTGTAGCATGCATACAGCTCCATTCAGTGCACAGTAAGTAATGCCTAACTTGACATCTTGTAACAGTATAAAGGCCCTCACTGCCAAAATCATGAACTATCCCTTTAAGTTAAAGTATTTAGTTGTTTGCCTCTATAGTCTAGAAGTCAGTAATGTCAAGATAAGCAATAGTAGCAGAATTATTCTAGTCCTGATTTAATTAAAGCTCTGACCGGGAAACTACCACATCTAAAACTCAAATATGTACTATTTAACAGACACTCACCAGACAATGAAGACATCTTCTCATGAAGACAAATATCCTCTTCTCAAATGACAGAATGTGAACTTAAAACAGTCTATTTAGCTGTGTCTAAAGGTTTTGAAACCTGCATGTGTTATGTCATTCCAGAAAGATTTTTCCTTCCCTCTGCCTTCGTTCACTCCGTTTCACCGATCTGTGACAACTGTTAAGGTGTAAGCAATAGCTCTACCTAGTTTGCGCCACACTGCTTCACATATCCAGTCCTATCAGATCTGTGAAGGGGAGTAAATGAGAGCAGAGGGGAATGACTATCTTCCCTGGAAGGACACACAGCTATTGTCTCTCTTGTTATCTCTGTAGTTCCCCATAACTAGATGACATGTCATACAGTACTGCTGACCTTGGTAATATGACAGCCATAAAACCAAACATAATGGTTCGAGTTTTGTGATTACATTTTGTTTATAGCTGTTAAATACCCTTGAGATGAAATGAGATTAAATGCTCCAAGATGATGTATGAAACATTTAAAAAATAGCTACATTCATAAGTATTAACCTATTGAGTTAAATGTTTATGAAGAGTAAACACTAGGAAACTCTATATTTTACTTTCTCTTTCAACAGTAGAAGGGTTGAGAATATAACAGAGATACAGTTCCTCAATCTCAACAGTGGAGCCTCAAAGTAGTAACTCTGATCCTGACCTCAACCAAATCGATAAAGCCCTCCTCTCTACCCCTCATGATTTCAAGATTAAAAAGGGACGGTTTTTGGGGCCTCCCGGGTGGCGCAGTGGTTTAGGGCTGTGCCACCAGAGACTCTGGGTTCATGCCCAGGCTCTGTCGCAGCCGGCCGCGACCGGGAGGTCCGTGGGGCGACGCACAATTGGCCTAGCGTCGTCCGGGTTAGGGAGAGTTTGGCCGGTAGGGATATCCTTGTCTCATCGCGCACTAGCGACTCCTGTGGCGGGCCGGGCGCAGTGTGCGCTAACCAGGTCGCCAGGTGCACGGTGTTTCGTCCGACACATTGGTGCGGCTGGCTTCCGGGTTGGATGTGTTAAGAAGCAGTGCGGCTTGGTTGGGTTGTGTTTCGGAGGACGCATGGCTTTCGACCTTCGTCTCTCCCGAGCCCGTACGGGAGTTGTAGCGATGAGACAAGATAGTAACTACTAACAGTTGGATACCACACAATTGGGGAGAAAAGGGGGTAAAATAAAAATAAAATAAAAAAAGGGACGGTTTTTAAATATGAAAATCAGTAAATTGACACTTTTCAAAGTGTTTCCATTTTAACAGTGATACTTTCCAACACCAGTGGGATATTTATTTACCTTTATTTCAACAGGGAAGTCATATTGAGACTAAAGTCTCTTTTACAAATGAGCCCTGCACAATACAAAAACATCAATGGGCTTATTTGACCTTTATTTAACTAGGCAAGTCAGTTAAGAACACATTCCTATTTTCAATGACAGTCTAAGAACAGTGGGTTAACTGCCTTGTTCAGGGGCAGAACAACAGATTTTTACTTTGTCAGCTCGGGGATCTGATCTTGGGGTTACTAGTCCAACACTCTAACCACTAGGCTACATGCCGCCCATAAAGCCCTCCTCTCCACCCCTCAGGATATCAAGATTTGAAAGAGACTTGGTTTCTACACATGAATGTTAGGAGCACAGCATTCCTGAGATAATGTATCTTCGTATAATGTAGTTTGGGTGGAGAGAGAGAGTAGAGAGAGAGAGAGGAGGAGAGACAGAGAGAGAGAGATAGATAGAGAGAGACAGATGAAGAGAGAGAGAGGGACATGGGGGGATTAGGGAAAAAGAGAGAGAAATTAATAGGTGTGATGAAAAGGGGATATGTGAACTTTACAAAACTGACAAACATTCTAGAAGTAATTAAATGAATGTTACAGCCAATCACGGTGAGATGTACACACACACCTTCATAACAATCAATTGAGTAAGCGAGAGAGACACAACAACAAATATAAACGTTTTAAAATATTTTATTAACCCAGCAAACAGTAGCATCTGAGAGAGAGACAGTTGTGATTTCTCAGAAGAGGGTGGGAGGTGTTCTGCCAGATACAGACAGAAAGACAAAGAGCCTCTGTACTGCTGTTGTGTGGTGTAGATTCATAATAATTTCTGACAAATGTGATACACACTTATTGTTTTATAAATAACAGAATATGGAATACTCAATCCACAGTCTGAAAATTGAGGAATCCTTTAGAGGAGAAAATCATAATAAGCATATATTTTTTAAAGACTTTAAAGACTTTTGTCCATAAAAAATCATAGGTCGTTGTGTGCTTCTTTAGCAGTTCAACAGTAGTTGAATTTATTTCGATTTTGCTGATGACCACTGAAATACACCAGTATTCTAGTCCAGCCACCGGGGTCTGACAACTTGGATGGACAATTACTGAAGATAAAAGTGGATGATATTGCCACTCCTATTTGCCACATATTCAATTTAAGCCTACTAGAAAGTGTGTGCCCTCAGGCCTGGAGGGAAGCAAAAGTAATTCCGCTACCTAAGAATAGTAAAGCCCCCTTTACTGGCTCAAATAGCCGACCAATCAGCCTGTTACCAATTCTTAGTAAACTTTTGGAAATAATTATTTTTGACCAGATACAATGCTATTTTACAGTAAAAAAATTGACAACATACTTTCAGCTTATAGAGAAGAACATTCAACAAGCACAGCCCTTACACAAATGACTGATGATTGGCTGAAAGAACTGATGATTGGCTATCCAGAACTGACTATGGAAGGCGCACAGTACTAAATAGAGCCATGACTACATGGATCTTTATTCCACATCAAGTAACTCATGCTAGCAGTAAAATTTGATTTAAAAAACAGATTCAAAAACACCTTATGGAACCTTTTGGGACTGTGAAGCAACACACACACACACAGACACACAGACACACAGACACACACAGACACACACACACACACACACACACACACACACACACACACACACACACACACACACACACACACACACACACACACACACACACACACACACACACACACACACACACACACACACACACACACACACACACACACACACACACACACACATTAAAATGGAATAAACTGCCTTCATTTTTCTGGACCCCAGGAAGAGTAGTTGCTGCCTTGGCTTCAGCTAATGGGGATTCATAATAACTACAAATACAAATACAGTAACGTAAACTCGTACATCGCCTTGGTCCGTACAATTGCCCTTATTTTAGCGCCCCAAAAACCTAATACTTCCAGATCAACTGTAATGTCAATACCATTGTAAAGCACAATTTCTCCCCTTTCCAACAAAATCGATTACATGACCTAAACACTGCCCGTTTCTGCATAATTCAAGCAGGCAATGAGCCCCATCGGGTCTTTTTAAAAATGGTGGGTGGGGAAGCGAAACTAATGCGTGGTAGTGAGAAGGACAGATGTTGTGGGGGAAAATTGCTTTTTTCACTCGATCTGTCCAACTTATCACCTTATCGCCTCTAAAATGTAAATAAAACACTATAAAGAGTTTATATAATGTGTCATTACATACCTATTTGAAGGTTTGTGTCGAATTTGAATCGGGTTTTTAGGGCGGTGCTAAAGTGATCTTAGAAGTAAACAGCGGCTTTGCGAATGATGATCGCATGCAATGATGACGAAAAAAAGGACTAGGTATCCCCCCCTTACCCCCGTCACTGTCCATTTATTGTTTTTAAACGATGAGAGAAGTGCTACACCTGGTGGAGAGAGATTGTAAGACAGAAATAGTTGCTTTATGCGTGCTGTACGTTACGACATGACACGTCACGATGTAACGGAGGGTCTGTTTTTTCAACTTTTCTCCAATACTATAGAGCCATTACCATGTCGATCAACGCTTGAATAGAAACCTAGTTCACACCCCAGATTTTGAAGTCAACACAGTCGCTACAGTCCCATTCGTTTTCTTTGTAGCCTCGTTTGAATGTCGCGGTTACGCACATTTGTACGGAATGGGGTGAGTTTACGTTAGCTATCTTGTCCAACCGTTAAGCTTTGAACATTTGGGCCTAGGGTCACAGGCTGTCGTCGTGACCGGAGGTCCAGGGGAAGTGATAGAGGAGGACCAGGCCCCTCTCCTGGGCGTGGCGTCTCCAGCGGTCCTCGTCTCCCTCATGGGTCAGGTACTGGCAGTCCATCCTCTGCTCAAACTCCCTCAGGTCACACCACAACTGGAAGGTCTGGGAGTTAAGATCATGGTTATGGTTAGGGCTATGGTTAAGAGTTAAGTTAGGGTTAGGGTTGGTAACAGTCCCTGCTCAATACACATGGGACTCCCTGAAAGATGGCCCTTACAAAAAAATATTGCAGTTTTGAAACAGCAGTAAAAGTGCAGTAACTGTAGTAAACTGTGGTATTTTGGACGCAGTAATTTCAGAATAACTGCAGTGTGCTGCAGTTTAACTGCACTCTAACTGCAGTTAAACAGCAAAATTACTGCTGTAATAAAATTGCTATTTTGTTACGTTACAGCCTTTTTCTAAAATGTATTAAATCGTTTTTTTACCCCCCTCATCAATCTACACACCATACCCCATAATGACAAAGTGAAAACAGGTTTTTCGAATTTTTGGTACATTTAACCTCCAACGAGGTTCCGGACTAGCCATTTTGCCTAGGTAGCCAATTTGCCTAGGGTTTTTGTGGGTTCTTGTTCTATGTTTAGTTGCCTGTCTGCACTACTCATATTAGCTTCACGGTTCGTTTTGTTGTTTTTGTTAGTTTGTCAGTGCTCTTTCTTTATTAAAGAAGTATGTACGCATATCACGCTGCGCCTTGGTCTCCTCTTTACAACGACCTTGACACTATGTACAGGTGCAGTGATCTGTGAGCTGCTCTGACAGCTGACGCTTAAAGCTAGTGAGGGAGATATGAGTCTCCAGCTTCAGAGATTTTTGCAGTTCGTTCCAGTCATTGGCAGCAGAGAACTGGAAGGAAATACGACCAAAGGAGGAATTGGCTTTGGGGGTGACCAGTGAGATATACCTGCTGGAGCGAGTGCTACGAGTGGGTGCTGCTATGGTGACCAGTGAGCTGAGATAAGGCGGGGCTTTACCTAGCAGAGACTTGTAGATAACCTGTAGCCAGTAGGTTGTAGATAACCTGTAGCCACGAGTATGAAGCGAGGGCCAACCAACGAGAGCGTACAGGTCGCAATGGTGGGTAGTGTATGGGGCTTTGGTGACAAAACGGATGGCACTGTGATAGACTGCATCCAGTTTGTTGAGTAGAGTGTTGGAGGTTATTTTATAGATGACATCACCGAAGTCGAAGATCGGTAGGATGGTCAGTTTTACGAGGGTATGTTTGGCAGCATGAGTGAAGGATGCTTTGTTGCGATATAGGAAGCCGATTCTAGATTTAATTTTGGATTGGAAATGCTTAATGTGAGTCTGGAAGGAGAGTTTACAGTCTAACCAGACACCTAGGTATTTGTAATGTGTCCACTTATTCTAAGTCAGAGCCGTCCAGAGTAGTGATGCTGGACGGGCGAGCAGGTGCGGGCAGCAATCGGTTGAATAGAATGCATTTAGTTTTACTTGCATTTGAGAGCAGTTGGAGGCCACGGAAGGAGAGTTGTATGGCATTGAAGCTCGTCTGGAGGTTAGTTAACACAGTGTCCAAAGAGGGGCCAGAAGTATACAGAATGGTGTCGTCTGTGTAGAGGTGTATCAGAGAATCACCAGCAGCAAGAGCAACATCATTGATGTATACAGAGAAGAGAGTCGGCCCGAGGATTGAACCCTGTGGCACCCCCATAGAGACTGCCAGAGGTCTGGACAACAGGCCCTCCAATTTGACACACTGAACTCTGTCTGAGAAGTAGTTGGTAAACCAGGCGAGGCAATCATTTGAGAAACCAAGGCTGTCGAGTCTGCCAATAAGAATGTGGTGATTGACAGAGTCGAAAGCCTTGGCCAGGTCGATGAATACGGCTGCACAGTAATGTCTTTTATCGATGGCGGTTATGATGTCGTTTAGAACCTTGAGCATGTCTGAGGTGCACCCATGACCAGCTCTGAAACCAGATTGCATAGCGGAGAAGGTATGGTGGGATTCGAAATGGTCGGCAATCTGTTTGTTAACTTGGCTTTCGAAGACCTTAGAAAGACAGGGTAGGATAGATATAGGTCTGTAGCAGTTTGGGTCTAGAGTGTCTCCCCCTTTGAAGAGGGGGATGACCGCGGAAGATTTCCAATCTTTGGGAATCTCAGACGTTCCTACCGCTTCCACTGGATGTCACCAGTCCTTGGAAATCGGTTGAGGTCATTCCTTTGTGTAATGAAGAAGTAGGGCTAACGTAAATGAGGGTCACATGAAGTAAATTTTTTGAGATATGCACGTTACGAAAAAAGTTCGATTATCGATTATTAACGTTTAAAAATACCTAACGTTGTATTACCAAAGTAGTTTGAAATGTTTTGGTAAAGTTTACATGTAACTTTTGATATATTTTGTAGTGAAGTGGCGAAAGTTGGAAGCTGTGTTTTTCTGGATGAAACGGTCCAAATAAATTTACATTTTGGATATATATCGACGGAATTAATCGAACAAAAGGACCATTTGTGATGTTTATGGGACATATTGGAGTGCCAACAAAAGAATTTCGTCAAAGGTAAGGCATGATTTATATTTTATTTCTGCGTTTTGTGTCGTGCTTGCAGTGATGAAATATGCTTCTCTCTTTGTTTACTGTTGCGCTATCATCAGATAATAGCATCTTATGCTTTCGCCGAAAAGCCTTTTTGAAATCTGACATGTTGGCTGGATTCACAACGAGTGTAGCTTTAATTTGGTATCTTACATGTGTGATTTAATGAAAGTTTGATTTTTATATCATGTTATTTGAATATGGCGCGCTGTATTTTCCCTGGCTATTGGCCTTGCGTCCCACCTGCCCCAGAGAGGTTAAAAAGAGGTTGAAGATTGGTTGGTTGTGTATTGATGCAGATGCATGCTGTGTTTATAGTAGAAATGCTGTCCATGCTGAATGGTTGAATCCCCCCTACACATCAAGTTCTTTATAGCACCCCCTTATCCCAAAATGAACGCCACTCCCTTTCCATTGAATGTTGTAACATTGTGCCAACATTTTCATAACATTGTCATTAAGTAGGAATCCCAACTGTCCAAGATATACATGTTGAGTTGTATTATACCATGGTGATCTTAGGCACTATGTTAGAAAGCCATGCAGTCTCAAGCTCACCTTCAACTCAGACAGACAAAAAGACAGACCGTAGTACTTGTTGTCAACCATTAATGTTATGTTAATATTAGTTGTCAATAATCAAATTTAACCTGTGATTTTAGAGATTATTTTGGACGCACCCTAAGTTAATGCAGTAGATCTGATGAGACCCCCCCCCCCCCCCCCCCATAGGCCCAACAAGAGAGAGCAACCTGAGCAATGAATTGTGGATAAGAGTTAGTTAACTTCTTAGGGCTAGGCCCCTTTTTTCTCCACTTCCTGACGTGCCCAAAGTAAATGGCCTGTAACTCAGGCCCTGAAGCCAGGATATGCACATAATTGGTACTATTGGAAAGAAAACACTTATAAGCTTGTAGAAATGTTAAAATAATGTAGGAGAATATAACACAATAGATATGGTAGGAGAAAATCCAAATAAAAACCAACCAGAATTTTTCTTTTTTTGAGAGACCATCCTCGTAGAAATGCACGCTCCCTGGATGGAATTCCTATGGCTTCCATAGGGTGTCAGCAGTCTATGTTCAAGGTTTCAGGCTTGTAACTTCAAAAACGAATAAGAAAAATCAGTTTTAGTAGAAGGACACAGTCTTGGAAATTCGTGTTTGCATTCGTTTCCTATTGAACATACTTATTTCCTAAATAAATATTACAGTTTGATTACATTTTAGGGTATCTGAGGAGTAGATACAAACGTATTTTGACTTGTTGAAACAAAGTTTAGGGGTAGAGTAAGTGAATATAAGCCACTTACAGTATATGTACATAAATGTTTAAATCCATAATATTTATTTGAATTGCGCGCCCTCCAGTTTCACCGGAAGTTGTCCCGCCAGCGGGACACCGAGCCTACACCCTATTCCCTATGTAGTGCACTACTTTTGACCTGATACAAAGTAACCAAGTGCACTACTTAGAGAATAGGGGGCCTTTCGGACAGAGACAGTATCAGTAACTCCCGTGTGTATGAATTCTTTCTCTTCCTCATCGGTCTTCTCTCTTATGCTCCTCCTCTCCTCCTTCCTTCCTCATTTTATTATATTCTATCACCCACTCCAAGAGCTTGCTTCCACACAATCTATTTCAAAGTTAAAGACAAACATCTTGGAATAAATGTAAAAAAGGAAAACTATATTACTATGTGAAGCTTTGTGTTTTATTTCCCATTGTTCACCATAAAGGGAGTGGCAATACTGTTGAAGTTAGACCAGTTGCAACTGTTCAGAACTACAACCATTTTCCAGGATAGTTCCTGGAAATTAAATCATGAATAAATAATTAATTAAAAATAAAAGAAAGAACTGTAAAACTTGTATAAATGTAAACACTGTAATGTGACTGTAAGATTAGTAAGACTCATAGCGCTTTCAGAAGGTATTCACACCCCTTGACTTTTTCCACATTTTGTTGTGTTACGAGGTCGGATTAAATGGACTTAATTGTCTTTTTTGTCAAAGATCTACTCAAAAGCAACCCCCTGAGTCAATAAATGTTAGAATCACTTTTGGTAGCAATTACAGCTGTGTGTCTTTCTGGGTAAGTCTCTAAGAGATTTGCACATACCCTATTTGCACATGATTCTTTTTAAAATTCTTTAAGCTGTCAAGTTGGTTGTTGATCATTGCTGGACAGCCATTTTCAGGTCTTGCCAAAGATTTTCAAGCTGATTTAAGTCAAAACTTAGGAACAGGGACATTCAATGTCACCTTGGTAAGCAACTGCATTATATATTTCCCCTTGTGATTTAGGTTATTGTCCTGCTAAAAGCTGAATTTGTCTCCCAGTGTCTGTTGGAAAGCAGACAGGTTTTCCTCTAGGATTTTGCCTGTGCTTAGCTCTACTCTGTTTATTTTTACCCTGAAAAACTTCCCAGTCTTTAATGATTACAAGCATAACCACAACATAATGCAGCTAACACTATGCTTGAAAATATGGACAGTGGTACTCTGTAATGTGTTGTACTGGATTTGCCCCAAACATAACACTTTGTATTCAGGACAAAAGTTAATTGCTTTCCACATTTTTTGCAGTATTACTTTAGTGCCTTGTTGCAAACATGAAGCATGTTTTGGAATATTTGTTATTCTGTACAGGCTTGATCCATCCTCAGTTTTCTCCTATCACAGCCATTAAACTCTTTAACTGTTTTAAAGTTACCCTTGGCCTCATGGTGAAATCACTGAGCGGTTTCCTCCCTCTCCGACCTGTGTCTTTGTAGTGACTGGATGTATTGATGCACCATCCAAAGTGTAATTAATAACTTCACCATGCTAAAAGGGATATTCAATGTCTTTTTTTACCCATCTACCAATAGGTACCCTTCTTTGCGAGGCATTGGAAAACCTCCCTGGTCGTGGTGATTGAATCTGTGTTTGAAATTCACTGCTCGGCCGACAGACCTTACATATAAGTGTATGTGTGGTGTACAAAGATGACGAAGTCATTACAAAATCATGTTAAACACTATTATTGAACACAGAGTGAGTCCATGCAACTTATTAATTGACTTGTTAAGCAAATTTCTACTCCTGAACATATAGAGGCTTGCCATAACGAAGGGATTGAATAGTTATTGATTCAAGACATTTCAGCTTTTCATTTTGTATTAATATGTAAAAACGTAGTTCCACTTTGAAATTATGGCGTATTGTGTGTAGGCCAGTGACCAACAATCTCAATTTAAACCATTTAAAAATCTGACTAACACAACAAAATATGGGAAATGTAAATGGGTGTGAATACTTTCTGAATGCACTGTATTTCAGCTAGCACATAAATTATGAAAAATGGCAGAAGTATGCCTCTGAAAAATGAACTGTCTAAAACTTGGCTGGGACATGCTTTCAACGGTGCTATTCAACTCCTGACACCGGTGTAGTTAATTATGGGGATATCCTGACTTGGACTCAAACCCTGGTCCCTGTAACAGTCATTCCAGAGCCATTATACAGTACAAAAAGGCTCAAATCTCTTGGTAAGGTTGCCAGGTGTTTTATTAAGTTTGTTTTGTAGTTCAACTTTCATTTCATGTTTTATTTTTCTTTGCTGCTCTACTCACTTCTCATAAAATGAAATCCATTAAATGTTAATACAATGTGAGTGGCTGAAAAGATCCCTGCGTCATTACTTAATTATTTTAATTAATAGACTCATCAAAATGTAGGGAAAACGGCTTAACAAAAGTCTTAACAGGACCAGGAAGTGTATTATAGTACATTTGCGAACACACAACGAACCTGTAAACACTCAAGCTGGACAAAAGACGCACAGCAGATTTGGCACAATGGTTGTGATACAACAGAGAGTTATTCTGCACAAAGATAATTACACAAGTGTAGTGGAGACACCGCACAATGGTTGTGTAAACATTTTACAGGCAACGACAAAAATATCAGTCGCATCACAACCATTGTGTTCAATGCATTGTAGGCTACATCAGTTGTTCAACCAAGCAGGCTGGAGAAGATGGTAGAGGTGATGCTTTTGAAAGCTTGGTCATGTTGGAGTCAGGAAAGACCAAGTAAAGTTTCATATAGCCAGTAGATATTACTCTATATCAATGATGACAGTAGATAACACTGTAGATCAATGATGCCAGTAGATATCACTATATATCAGTGATGACAGTAGATATCACTATATATCAATGATGACAGTAGACATCACTATATATCAATGATGACAGTAGGTGGCAATGTATAGCCATGACAGACATGGCAACCAACACTCTAAACTTCTAAATAGCTCAGTGCAGTTTTCCTTATTCAATGTTGTTCTGAGGGAACGTCTGAATTAATGTGATTGGTTGGATGAAAACTTAACAGTCAGTGGGTGGAGCTTACAGCAACCTCAGAGTAAAAAAATAAAAAGCCCTGCTAGGAGACAGGTTGGTGGTAGCCTGGTGGAACTATGTTCACTATTCTGTTTCACTTCACACATCAGTTTGGTCTTTCTCCAATAGATGGGTGTTTGGAATAAGTTAGAAAATTGCCGATCCAATCAGAATCCCTCAAAAACAATGGGTGGGTTTAGGGCAAAATCCTACGTTGCCAAACAATGTGCTTTGAAATGGGCTATCCTCTGATTGGTTGAAGATGATCTAATCACTGACAAGTTAGTTTGAATAATACCCCTCATTACAATAATAGGCTCAAACTGTTTCAATGAGGAGTAATGCCAGACTCATACAGTATGTAAAGTGAAATAGAATGGTGAACACGGCGATCAGGCTGGTTACACCAGGCAGTGTTGGAAAAAGTACCAAATTGTCATAATCGAAAATTATTCAAGTATAAGTGAAAGTCACCCAGTAAAATAATACTTGATTAAAATGTTATAAGTATTTGGTTTTAAATATACTTAAGTATATTTGAGCAATTAAATTGACTTTGATACATTTACTTTTGATCAAAAGTGAAGGTGTAAATAATTCAAATTCCTTACATTAAGCAAAACAGACAGCACCATTTTCTTGTTTTTAATTTATTTATGGATAGCCAGGGGCACACTCCAACACTCAGACATCATTTACAAATGAAGCATGTGTGTTTAATGAGTCAGCCAGAGGAAGTAGGGATGACCAGGGATGTTCTCTTGATAAGTGAGTGAATTGGATCCTGCCTGCTAAGCATTCAAAATGTAACAAGTACTTTTGGGTGTCAGGGAAAAAGTATGGAGTAAAAAGTACATTATTTTCCTTTGGAATGTAGTGTTAGGTTCTTATTTTTCAGAGTAAATAACCCACGGACACTAGAGAAGCTTTAACCAAGTTTAATTCTTCCCAAAGGTTCTGTACACCTGTAATCAGACAGCAAAACATTTCTCACATCACAGTTATATACCTCCTACTTAAGGGGAACTGACCTCACCCCTCACCTCCTGATCTCAACCACTCCTTCACCTAATCCACAGCTATTCATCTATCTTCCCTATATTAACACGTCAATCTCCTCTCCTTCATCAAACACATTCCAAAGCATTCTGGCTTGTTACAGACTCTTTCTATCCAAGGCTTCATCTTTATCATTTATTTAATATCTCAATGTTCAAAGTTTAGCCGATTCCAACAGTCCTTCCTCTTGAACAATAGCGTCCTAATGTTCACTTTACATAAACTTGGAAATGACTTAAATGTATAAACATGAATAAAAACAACGAACAAATGATTATAAAACATGAATTAAACTAACAAATGAACAAACAATAAACAGACAGTCACCACAAGGTGTACAAATGGCCTCGGAGACTTATGGCCTCCGAACTACGATCACACAACAAAATGCCATTCCAGCTGAATCTGCCGTCTCGTTCAATGGCAGATGGAGCAGCTTTTAGTTTCTCCACTTTCCCCTTCTGTTCCTAAGAGAGTAATAGCACAAGACTTGGAAAGCAACAAAAATACATAAAACATAACAGTATTAACAATGTGATAAGCTATGCATAATTATATGTGCATGAAAACCTAAGTCCAACCTAAAACCTAAAACCATGAAAACCTGAAACCATGACAATTCCTACTCTCTCTTCACCTGACTCTATGCCTCCAGGATACTTTCCTGCTGGGTTCCACAAAAACGAAAGCTCTAAAAAGCTTCCTCATGCTTTCACCCAGTCTTTCCCTTTAGGCCCCAGGTTCCGAGAGGTGTTCCCAAGTCATGTCATTTTCACTTTGTTCCCCATCTCCTCCATTTCACCTGATAGGCACGAACACCTGATATGCAAGTGCGTATCCCTAAACCACGTTACATCCTCTTGAGGGAACTCAGCACTGTATCTGCTTTTACATCAATGCCTTCAACATTTTGTTCAGAGTACAATGACCCCTCTATCCTCTATCATATGATGCATTAACCCATAAAGCAGCTAAACCCCAAACCAACTATGATGTTTATAGTAGTTCCCAGACACAACCCATTTGTATGTTTTACAGTGGAATCTAGTCTCTCTCTCGCTCCGCTTCCTGTGTCATGGTGTCTTCACTCACCCATTATGCAGTTGGACATCACTTCACGTGAAAACTATGCACCCCCCAAGGAGAGACATGACGATCTTAACCACAGCAGGTACTGTTCGAAGTAGTGCGTCTCTTAAATCAGTGCTGGTCCAACACCTCCGCCTGGTGTCTCTTGATGTGCACTCAATCTCCAGAATTCAGCCCGTGCCCTTGGTTATATCTTGGTTCCACCTGAGGATATACACACTGCAACACATGGGTTTTGTGGGTGGTTGTCTTCAGTCTTCGTGTTTCTGCACCAGACAGAACTGTTTCGGTTTTTCACATTTCTTGTTTTTGTATTTTGAGTGTTCACTTTTATTAAACAAGATGAACAATTACCACGCTGCATATTGGTCCTCCGATCCTTCTAACTTCTCCTCTTCAGACGAGGAGGAAGACGAAAGCCGTTACATCTCTCTGCCACATAAATGTTATCAGCGCTCCAGCCCCTCATCGTGCTTCAGCAATTCTCTCTCTCAGTATCCCAATCACAACGGAAACATTTTATAACTTATCCAAGGCTTCGTCTCTATCATTTATTTAATATCTCAATGTTCAAAGTTTAGCCGATTCCAACAGTAGTAAAGTAAAAGTTGTCAAAAATAGAAATCATAAAATAGAGTACAGATACCCCCAAAAACGACTTAAGTAGTACTTTAAAGTATTTTTACTTAAGTACCTTACACAACTGCACCAGGCTAGGTTGGTGGTGGGTGAGGGGGGTAACACATGGGCTACGCAAGTACCTTGTGCCTAAACTTAAACAATCACATACATTTTCTGCCCTTGAGGCAGATCTGCTCTTATATCAGGATGATTGGAATTGCTTGCTTAAACTTAACCAATCACATTTCTTGCCTAAACTTAAACTTTCACATTACTTTCTGCCTTCGAGATAGGGCTGCCCTGAACAAGATACTGAATAAGGAAAACTCTAATATGCTCTCAATAGCGCTTATGCTTCGGATAAATTATTGTTTTAATGTACACATGAATATCCAACAGATTGTGAACAATTAACCATTTTATTTTTTTTGCAAGTAATTCAAACAACAGAGTGTAGAATACATGCCAGTCCACAGTCCTAAAGTCTTAATCATTAAAAATAGTAAATACAGACAATACCATAGTGATCATAAAAAAAATTGGAAGATTTTTGAGTGAATAAACGTAATATTTCCACAATGCTGGTAATAGCTGATGTCACTGACTACACTTACATAAACTAAAAGCTAGTAAGCTGTGAAAAGGGAAACCCTGATATAAAATCAACAT
This sequence comes from Salvelinus alpinus, assembly GCF_045679555.1. Lineage (NCBI taxonomy): Eukaryota > Metazoa > Chordata > Actinopteri > Salmoniformes > Salmonidae > Salvelinus > Salvelinus alpinus. The sequence goes on from NC_092116.1 coordinate 19,930,193, forward strand.
TGTGGTAAATACGATTTTATGAGTCACTTCTCTGTGTCTCCAATTTTTTCAAAACATACAGCATTATAATGACAATGATGTAATCATGCATGTTACATAAAATGTGGTATTTTTGTGTGGTATTTTTCATTTTATTCACTACATCATTTACATTGAAAGGAAATATTTTCATAATTTGAAAATAGCAATCCAACATTTGCTCCTGTAATTCTGTTAAAACATTGAAATCAAATATATTCTACTGTAATTCTTTTTAAACAATAACATGTTATAATGTTTGCGTTGTCTGACATTTTTTGGATTTGTTTGAATGGTCACTTAACTTTCACAAGAAAGTTTTTCTTCTTCTGTCGTATAGTACTGACTGGTGTATATAGTACTGACTGGTGTATATAGTACTGACTGGTGTATATAGTACTGACTGGTGTATATAGTACTGACTGGTGTATATAGTACTGACTGGTGTATATAGTACTGACTGGTGTATATAGTACTGACTGGTGTGTATAGTACTGACTGGTGTGTATAGTAGTGACTGGTGTGTATAGTAGTGACTGGTGTGTATAGTAGTGACTGGTGTGTATAGTAGTGACTGGTGTGTATAGTAGTTACTGGTGTGTATAGTACTGACTAGTGTGTATAGGACTGACTGGTGTGTATAGGACTGACTGGTGTGTATAGGACTGACTGGTGTGTATAGGACTGACTGGTGTGTATATGACTGACTGGTGTGTAAAGGACTGACTGGTGTGTATAGGACTGACTGGTGTGTATAGGACTGACTGGTGTGTATAGGACTGACTGGTGTGTATAGTACTGACTGGTCTGTACAGTACTGACTGGTGTGTAGAGAAAACTATTGAAACACAGGTTGTGATTACCCTTAATTATTTATTTGTATACCTAGATTGCTCCTGCTACATATTTTCATTACTTAAGTTCAGTTTCCTGTACCCCTTTGACATATATCTTACATTCTCCACACTACCTTTACTCTCCACAAAGACTTCTTTACAATCCACCCAGATTCCCTTACCCTTCTTAAGGACTGCTACAGCTGCTTTCTCTGCTGCCTCTCCTGGTGTCTCTGCATCTTTTGCTGCCGCAGCTCCAACTACCCCCCCTCCTATTGCTCCTACTAATGCTGCTGTCCCAGCAACAACTCCTGCAGCTATGCCTAACCCTGCACCCACTCCAATGCTTGCTCCGGTCTCCACCGCAACTACAGCTCCTCCTGCTGCTGCTCCTCCTGCTGCTCCTGCTGCTCCGCCTGCTCCTGCTACTCCTCCTGCTACTGCTGCTACTCCTCCTGCTGCTCCCGCTACTCCTCCTGCTACTCCTCCTGCTACTACACCTGCTACTTTTGCAGCTGTTGCTGCTGCTACTTTTGTACTTAATTGTCCCATTTGCTTTGCAAGAAGTAAGAGTACTATTGCTAATGGCACTGCAACCCCAAGTAGAGCTCCTACCACTACACCTGTTGCTACCCCCGACAATTTGATCAGGAGTTTCTTTCTCGCGCTTTCCTTGGCTAGTTTTTCGATCTCTTCCTCTGACATCTGGCTGTTTGACTCTCTAAGACTCTCTATCTCTGCTTGTAATAATCTTTCTGCCTCTTGGAGCATCTCGTTGGTGTAGCACCCTCCTCCGTTATCTCTCACCATCTTCTCTATTGTGTTGAGTAACTCTGCTACTTGGTACTGGTTGTTCCTGTACCGACCCTGCTGATTGGTGTTCCAGTATTTGTTGTCGATGACGTGACAGCGGCCACCACATTTCTCCACAAGCTTGTTCAGTTTCATATTTGTTTTCACAAAATCCTGAATAGTTTTTCCTTCAGGAAGCTGGTCACCGTAAGTGAAGAGAACTGTGGCATATTTGAAGGCCTCTGGTGAAAAACATTCCTCAATTTTTGTAATGACTTGTTCCTCGTGGACTGTGTACCTGTCCACTCTAAGCACGATGAGAAAGGCATGTAGTCCCGGAACACACTCTACAATACATTTCACTAGTTCAGGTTTCAGCTCCTCTTCAGGTATGTCTGTGTCAAAGAGTCCAGGTGTGTCTACTACAGTGAGCTCTCTTCCATCGATGATCTTGGTCTTTGCTTCGCACATGTGCGTTTCGGAGTTGGCTGAACAACCTATCTTGAACTCTTCCTTTCCTCCTCCAATGATGGTGTTTCCTGCACTGCTTTTGCCACTTCCTGTTTTCCCCAGCAGCACAATCCTCATTGGGTTTGACTCTATAGGGAGGAGGGGTTGTCATTATGACTTAAATGTATTTTTATGGCCACACTGTGCATATTGTTTATAGTAATATACATGTATAATCACAAACATCTCTAAAGGATCCCTGTGTCATTAATTAATAAATTAATTGGAAAATAATTGTATCTTCAATATTGCATTAAAGCTAGAGTCCTTAATTGAACCAATATCAAAGTGGTCACCTCTACTTTGGTAAACAGCTGAGGGATGAGCCTGGAGAAATGTAACCACTTTCAAATTCATAGACAGAGATACTATCTGACCAAAATGATAGTTTTAACAATGTTTTGAGGTTAAACAGTATTTGTTCACGTTTACATTGTTTACAAACAGAGTAAAACAAGCATAACTGTATATATTGAGTTCTGATGGGGTATGATAGGAGAATTACCTCATGAGACATAAGATATATATTTCAAGAATCAATGGGTACATATAATTAACTTAAAAGTCCAAAACTGTATGTATTAATTGCTGATTGCACCTTTAATGAAAATATGTGCTTAAAAGTTCATTAACAATAACTAGATCATGATAATCCAAGATCGCTTAGCAGTCAGGCGTCTTTGTCTTCGTCTTGTCGTGTCCTGTGTATATATATTTTTTTCTTCACATATATATCGTATATATTTAAACAAATATTTTTTAACCTCAACTTCAACATACTCTCCTGCAACCCGCCTCACGCCATGTGGTATGGCTCTGCTATTTTCTTTACTTTAGAACCGGAACCCCCAACACAAGCTAGCCAGCTAACTAGCTACTAGCTAGTAGTCAGTTAGCCACTGCTAGTGGTCATCAGCTAACCTTTAGCCCGGTCAACTCCTGCCAGTCTGCACAGCGCGATTCAACCCAGAGCATACCAGACTTATTTTTCTACACATCCTACTGCAAGCTCTGAACCTTTTCATCCGGATCATTGCAGCTAGCTAGCTGCTATCCGAGTGGCTACTCCTGGCTAAAGTCTCTGTCCCGAAGCAAGCACCAGTTAACCTGGAGCTAGCCTATGCTAGGCCTATCTCCCGGCTAGCCGAAGAGGACCATCAGCCACTCTCTTCAGCAAGCAGGCCTTTCTAATCGACCTGGCCGGGGTATCCTGGAAGGATATTGATCTCATCCCGTCAGTAGAGGATGCCTGGTTATTTAAAAAAAATGCCTTCCTCACCATCTTAAATAAGCATGCCCCATTCAAGAAATTTAGAACCAGGAACAGATATAGCCCTTGGTTCTCTCCAGACCTGACTGCCCTTAACCAACACAAAAACATCCTATGGCGTTCTGCATTAGCATCGAACAGCCCCCGTGATATGCAACTTTTCAGGGAAGCTAGAAACCAATATACACAGGCAGTTAGAAAAGCCAAGGCTAGCTTTTTCAAGCAGAATTTTGCTTCCTGCAACACAAACTCAAAAAAGTTCTGGGACACTGTAAAGTCCATGGAGAATAAGAACATCGCCTCCCAGCTGCCCACTGCACTGAAGATAGGAAACACTGTCACCACCGATAAATCCCCTATAATTGAGAATTTCAATAAGCATTTTTCTACGGCTGGCCATGCTTTCCACCTGGCTACTCCTACCCCGGTCAACAGCACTGCACCCCCCACAAGTACTCGCCCAAGCCTTCCCCATTTCTCCTTCTCCAAAATCCAGTCAGCTGATGTTCTGAAAGAGCTGCAAAATCTTGACCCCTACAAATCAGCCGGGCTAGATAATCTGGACCCTTTCTTTCTAAAATTATCTGCTGAAATTGTTGCCACCCCTATTACTAGCCTGTTCAACCTCTCTTTCGTGTCGTCTGAGATTCCCAAAGATTGGAAAGCAGCTGCGGTCATCCCCCTCTTCAAAGAGGGGGACACTCTTGACCCAAACTGCTACAGACCTATATTTATCCTACCCTGCCTTTCTAAGGTCTTCGAAAGCCAAGTCAACAAACAGATTACCGACCATTTCGAATCCCACCATACCTTCTCCGCTATGCAATCTGGTTTCAGAGCTGGTCATGGGTGCACCTCAGTGACGCTCAAGGTCCTAAACGATATGTTAACCGCAATCGATAAGAAACAATACTGTGCAGCCCTCTTCATTGACCTGGCCAAGGCTTTCGACTCTGTCAATCACCACATCCTCATCGGCAGACTCGACAGCCTTGGTTTCTCAAATGATTGCCTCGCCTGGTTCACCAACTACTTCTCTGATAGAGTTCAGTGTGTCAAATCGGAGGGTCTATTGTCCGGGCCTCTGGGAGTCTCTATGGGGGTGCCACTGGGTTCAATTCTTGGACCGACTCTCTTCTCTGTATACATCAATGATGTCGCTCTTGCTGCTGGTGAGTCTCTGATCCACCTCTACGCAGACAATACCATTTTGTATACTTCTGGCCCTTCTTTGTACACTGTGTTAACAACCCTCCAGGCGGGCTTCAATGCCATACAACTCTCCTTCCGTGGCCTCCAATTGCTCTTAAATACAAGTAAAACTAAATGCATGCTCTTCAACCGATTGCTGCCTGCACCTGCCCGCCTGTCCAACATCACTACTCTGGACGGCTCTGCCTTAGAATATGTGGACAACTACAAATACCTAGGTGTCTGGTTAGACTGTAAACTCTCCTTCCAGACTCACATCAAACATCTCCAATCCAAAGTTAAATCTAGAATTGGCTTCCCATTCCGCAACAAAGCATCCTTCGTTCATACTGCCAAACATACCCTTGTAAAACTGACCATCCTACCAATCCTCGACTTCGGTGATGTCATTTACAGAATAGCCTCCAATACCCTACCAAATAAATTGGATGCAGTCTATCACAGTGCCATCCGTTTTGTCACCAAAGCCCCATATACTACCCACCACTGCGACCTGTACACTCTCGTTGGCTGGCCCTCGCTTCATACTCGTCGCCAAACCCACTGGCTCCAGGTCATCTATAAGTCTTTGCTAGGTAAAGCCCCGCCTTATCTCAGCTCACTGGTCACCATAGCAGCACCCACCCGTAGCACGCGCTCCAGCAGGTATATTTCACTGGTCACCCCAAAGCCAATTCCTCCTTGTTTATTCCATGTGTAACTGTGTGTTTTTGTTTGTGTCGCACTGCTTTGCTTTATCTTGACCAGGTCGCAGTTGTAAATGAGAACTTGTTCTCAACTAGCCTACCTGTTAAATAAAGGTGAAATAAAAATATATCAATAAATATATGAATCAACTAAACTACATGACACAATTGCTAACAGAACTACAAGCAATGAATAAGAAGATACTCTCCATGCTTGTCGACTAATGTTTTTCTGTATGAGTAAACGTGATTATTGGTTTGATCCACAAGAGTGAAGGAACATAGGAGCTGTCTAAGCAACTTCTCTGTCTTTCTGTTATATTGTATCTAAAGTTTAAGTTCAGAGAAAATGTCCCACTTTGTTAACTAAATGGATCTTCCTAGATTCTCTATAGAGTATCTATATGGTGAGATGACTCTGGTACATTTCTCATTTATAGCAGAATAAATATAAGTGATAATCTCAGGATCAAACTGACTTTCTGGCATCATCAAATTATATTATCTACTTCCCCAGATTCATATGAACTCGTGGATACTTTTTTAAATATATCTGCGTCAAATATGAAGGAAGTTAATAGGTCGTTTTGCAACCCAATGCTAACAAGTGTTAGTGAAATGACTAGAAGTCTACAGGAACAGCTAGCATGCTAATTCCAGTCATTGCACTAACGCTACATAGCAAAAAAAGTTCATCAAACTCTGGGGAAGTAGATAAAGGGCCTCATTGCCAAAACCCCAAACTATCCCTATAAAATGAGGGATAGACGTAAATGAATCAATAATCACATTAAATAAATAATACTCTTCTGAAATGACTTTGTCAAAGCAACAACATAACTAGTGCTTTAATGATGGTGAAAACTTGGAGAAATGTTGGGGTTAAATGCATTCAAATCTTCCTAAAAGTCACAGAGGGTGCACGGAGGAACATGTCAAAATGCAGAATTTTGTGCACTTTTGCAAGTCTTTAGTCATACAAGTCAGATTTATTGAATTCTCCAAGTGGTCTATATTAAAGGGCACTTCATTTAACATAACAGGGTTTTAAAATTAATTATTGGTGCTCAATTTACATGGAATTACCTTTAAAGCTGTTGAGATTAAATAACCTTTTGCATGTATTGTTTAGAGGAAATACTGTTGAGATTGGAATATTAAAAAAAATCTACATTCATAAAGTACTAATGATTAACCAATTGAATTTAATGTTTATAAAGAGTAAACATTTCATGGTTACATTCATGGTGGATCCCAGGTTTTGTCTGAGCATGTAACGGCTTCATTTGATGAGAGCACATGGCTAATGGAGTTTGTTTGAGCTGAAGTGAGACCTCAAAGAAAATGGACGCATCACTTCCTTGTACACCTTTTTGTTTTCTTGGTTTGGTTTGGATGTTTGTCTGACGATTTTAACTTGCATGGTTTTTAGAGTAAAAAGTTAGAGTCAATTATATTTCTGGAAACAAAGCAATTGAACATGATAGATAAACCAGAATGTGTTGACACATAATCATTAAAAAACATATAAATGTTTAAATTAAAGTATTTTGTTGTTGGCCTCTAATTCACTCTGCTTGCCCAACCCAAATCTAAAACCTGCCACTTTTCTAACTTTTCACATCTTAACCACCTGCACCTAGTTCATTATGTCATGGACTCCATAGTCTAGAAGTCAGTAATCTAAAGATAAGCAATAGTGCAGAAAGAGCCTAGTCCTGATTTAATTAAAGCTCTGACCAGGAAACCGCCCCATAATATAATCTAAAATAAAAAAAATATGTTATATTTAACAGGCACTCACCAGACAATAAAGCCATCTTCTCATGAAGACAAGTATCCTCTTCTCAAATGACAGAATGTGAACTTAAAACAATCTATAGAGCTATGAGGAAGCAATGGCGTTTTGAAACCTTCATGTGCTATGTCGAATGTGCCAAAATAAATGTAAAAAATCCCCCCCCCCTACACATGGCTGCACGTTTCATGACAGGAAGATGTTCCTTGCCCTCTGCCTTCGTTCACTCCGCTTCACAGATCTGAGACAACTTGTAAGGTGTAAGCAATAGCTCCATCTAGTTTCCACCATATTATTTTCCCATATTCAGTCCTATCAGATCTGTGAAGGGGAGTAAATGAGAGCAGAGGGGAGGGAACATCTTCCTGGAATGACACGCAGCCATTGTCTCTTGGTCTCTCTGTAGTTCACCATAACTACATGACATGTCATACAGTAACACTGACCTTGATTGTATGACAGTCATAAATTCAAACAGAAAAGTTAGAGTTGTGTAATGAATTCTGTTTGTAGGTGTTGAGACCCTTGAGATTAAATGCTGCAAGATGTTGTATGAAAAATACAAAAATATCTACATTCACGAAGTACTGAAGAGTAACCTATTGAGTTGAATGTTTATAAAGAGTAAATATTAAGAAACTCTATATTTTACTTTCCCTTTCAACAGGAAAAGGGTGGAGAATATGACAGAGATACAGTTCCTCAATCTCAACAGCGGAGCCTAAAAGTAGTAACTCTGATCCTGACCACAACCAAACCTATAAAGCTCCTCTCTACCCCCCAGGACTATTTTTAAATATATTTTAATGTAGTGATCATGTGTAAGGACCCCTCCTTGCCGTAAAGATAAGTGTGACGCACCCACCCATGCACACACACACACACACACACACACACTCTGCTTGCCCAACCCAAATCTAAAACCTGCCACTTTTCCAACTTTTCACATCATAACCACCTGCACCTAGTTCATTATGTCATGCCCAGCCATGTCTGGCTGTTTCACAATCTATCATCACATCCTGCTTAACAGAGAGAGAGAGAGAGAGTAAAGAGAGAGAGACAGAGAAAGATCAGTTTTGTTTTCTCAGAAGAGTGTGGGAGGTGTTCTGACAGATACAAACAGAAAGAGAAAGAGAGCCTCTGTACTGCTGTTGTGTGGTGTAGATTCATAATAATTGCTGACAAATGTGATACACTCTTATTGTTTTATAAATAGACCAATCAACAGAATGAGGAATCCTTTAGAAGAGAAAATCATAATAAATATATATATATTTTAAAGACTTTAAAGACTTTTGTCTATAAGAAAGCATAGGTTGCTGTGTGCTTCTTTAGCAGTTCATCAGTAGTTTTATTTAGCTTTTGCTGATGAACACTGAAATACACCAGTATTCTAGTCCAGTAGCCATCTTGTCCAACAATTAAGCTTTTAACCTTTGACCTTTGGGCCTAGGGTCACAGACTGTCATCGCGCGGGGGTCCAGGGGAGGTGAGAGGGAAGGAGCAGGCCCCTCTCCTGGGCGTGGCGTCTCCAGCGGTCCTCGTCTCCCTCATGGGTCAGGTACTGGCAGCCCATCCTCTGCTCAAACTCCCTCAGGTCACACCACAACTGGAAGTCCTGGGGTGTTAAGGTCATGGTTATGGTTAAGGATAGGGCTATGGGTAAGAGTTACGAAAAGGGTTTGGTTAGGGTTAGAGTTGGGTTAGGTTTGGTTAGGGTTATGGTTAAGGGCTAGGAGAAGGGTTGGGTTAGGGTTAGGGTTGTGTTATGGTTACGGGCTAGGAGAAGGGTTGGGTTAGGGTTAGGGTTGTGTTAGGGTTATGGTTAAGGGCTAGGAGAAGGGTTGGGTTAGGGTTGTGTTAGGGTTATGGTTACGGGCTAGGAGAAGGGTTGGGTTAGGGTTAGGGTTGTGTTAGGGTTATGGTTACGGGCTAGGAGAAGGGTTGGGGTTGTGTTAGGTTTATGGTTAAGGGCTAGGAGAAGGGTTGGGTTAGGGTTGAGCTAGGACGTGGACATGGAGCTAGGGTTAGGTGTAAAGGGTTAGAGAGAGAAGCTATACACAGGCCGTCAACAGAGCAGCAGGCCCAACTTCCACTCCAGCCTTCTGTATCCAGACACCTAAGAAACATCCAGGAGATGCTAGTCTTCTCTGCACTCAGCTGGTTGGCCGGGGACCTTGGAAAAATAATCAATTATCAATCCCTTCAAAAGGTTCGGAGAGGGAGGCCCCGTGGGCC